>NC_033623.1:12164154-12165232 GCF_001540865.1 Ananas comosus | reverse complement strand
TATACCGTCAAACGAGCAAACGCACCATATCGGCCATTAAAATTATAGATTTTGTGACCTTTTGATCGTTCAGTTAGTGATACCAAAAAATTATGAAATTTGATTTCTAGATAATTTAAATAGTCTATATCATGTTTAACGATGTCGATCGTCGATTTGGAAACTCTATCATCAAAAATAAATCGGTAGTAAACCGAGCAGTTTACTACCGATAGTAGCCCAGTCAAACACTCTCTCTCTCTCTCTCTCTCTCTCTCTCTCTCTCTCTCTCTCTATATATATATATATATAGTCTAATTATGGTGCTTGTAAAAGCACCAAACAGTTAGTACTTGTAAGTTTTTTGTCACTAAATTTATCACTTTGATTATTTTTATTTGTTAAATCACATTATTGAATCAAGTCATTCAACCTTAGGAACCACTATCATTCTAATCCGTATGTTTCTTAATCTAAGGGCCGAAAACCTACTAATACCGATGACCTTGTACTACTCAAGTTCAAGGTGACCAAATGGGATGCTGCGCTTTAAATTTTATATATATATATATATATAGAATTGGGCTGAAATATTATTAATAGTAAAACGTTCTTTTTGCTATCAATTTTTTAACTCTTGGATAAAAAATTGTAGGGTTAGGATGATATTAGTCGGTTAGAGTTGAGTGGTCCCCCTAGGGTTGAGTGGTCCCCATTCGGTTATAATATTTAATCCAATAGTTAGAAATAATGAAAAGAATTGATTCAAAGGCTAAAAAATTGATAGCAATAATAAAATTTTGCTACTAATAATAGCACAGTCCAACTCATATATATATATATAGAACTAGGCTAATATACTATTAATAGCACTAAGTCATTGGTGCTACCAAGTTTTTGGCCATTGGATTAAGAGATGTGCGGTTAGGATGATGTGGGCCCCCTAGGGTTGAGTGGGTGGTTGGTTGAATAGTATGATCTAACGAGTGAAAATGATCCAAATAGTAGATCCAACGGTGGAAAACTTGGTAGCACCAAGTGTTTCGTACTATTAATAGCATAGTAGCTAGACTCATATATATATATATATATATATATA